>NC_086329.1:8081011-8107379 GCF_036172605.1 Pelobates fuscus
AAAAACAGCCCGTGGATCAGTAGAAGCAGTAATATAAATATTCAGATAAGTAGAAGCTGATGTGTAACTCTTTTTTTTCTAAATTGGTTGGCATTGAAACATTTGTTCATATGGTGGGATGAATGAAAAAGTCACAGAGTTGCACAGATAATAAACTTACAGTAATGTGCAGTGTGTATGAGTGTATCACGGAGCTCCACAGACACTAAACTTACAGCAGTGTGCAGTGTGTGTACTCACTAATTTTTGTATTTTTGTGTGTACAAGGATAGAGTAAGAAAAATGGATCTACCTTGTGCTTCTGGAGCAGGCTTTGAGCAGTGTCCAGGGATTTACCAAAGTTAGTGGAGCTTGCAATTGGCATCTTTTCCGCAATCCAAGTCATCTCCCAGTCATAATAGTGATAAAACTCATACTGATTCACTTTGGCCTCCAAGAACGCCCGTCTCCTGGCCAGAGGGTCCTGCAAGGATTCAAACCTGCAATGGATCGTGGTCAACATGGTAATTAATTGTAGACCTAATTAATGATAAATTCATGTATAATTTATTCTATTTTTTGACACTGAAAGTCTCTCTCGACAATATAGAACAGTTACCGTCTAAGATACTTCATGGTCTCATCCATAATCTCCTGTGAGTTGAAATGGTTGGTGGCCATTTTCTGTGCATGGGAGACGATCGAGTTCATTTTGTCTGCCAGTTCCCTAGCTTCATTCTCGAGCTGACGGTGTTCTTTGAGCAAGTCTCTGCTTGTCCTTAGGTCGTGACCGGATTCCGGTGATTGCAAAACCTTCTCAATCTTCTCAATTTTTACTTTGGCATCCTAGATTGGGGATATTAGTAGGTACAATATAACTTTTTAAGATTTGGCATTACTGTGATGCCCACAAGTAGTTTCTTCTAATTAGTGTGTGGGAATAGCGGTTCCTGTCACAGAGCACTGAGGTATGAGATTATCTCACTACTATAATTACTGTGTGCAACCAATTTATATGCATCTCAATGCCTAATTTTGGTGGGAATCCATAAGATGTTAAATTGGCTTCAGCCAAAAAAAAGACACTTGCTGAAATGCAAATGAGTGAAATAAATCTTTACACACATTCGAGAGCAGGGTTTGTATTCTGTTCATGAAAAATAGTCACAAATGTATATTTTGTTCAAATATTTTAGATTTCGCAGTTGGTTTATAGGCGATTCCTCAACTGACTATAGCCTCAATTTAATAATGTTAAACTTTGCAAATGATTTCATATTTTTGGGGTAAACATTTCAATTATTTAATATTTTGAAAAATATATTTTTCTTAATTATATATTTTTCTTTTTATATGTGATATATTTTTCATATAGGATATATATTTTTTGATAATTTAATCTTTTGAAAAAAATGTATTTGAAAAGTTTGAAAAGATGAATATAATTAAAAAAGTTAATGCAACAATATTATACCTAGGCCTATATTTACTGGTTAAAACAGTGGTAATGTCACTTGGAACTGGGAAACCAACCAGTAAATGGGCAAGACACGTAATATTATATATCTGCCTTGCTCAAAACCGGATACATTGTATGGCCTTCTTCACCTCTAAATAATTGTTAAGTTCTGCGGAATATGTTGGCACTATGTAAATACTAATAATAATTATAATTGACCTGCAGAAGCTCCATGAGCTGTTCTTGCTGACCAGCCTGTCGGAGTTTATCTCCCCTCTCCGACATTTTCCTGTTAAGATCTTCCCACTTCCTGGAAACTTCCAGTGCCTTCTTCTGGATGGCATCTTTGGAAAAATGGTCTTCTTTTACCAACTGCTGTCCAACCTACCACGCAATCGGTAAACCGATTAGCACACAAAAACAAAACGGTAAACTGAGAAACATATTGAACCATTGGAGTGTCAAGATACAAAACTGTCCCATAAAAGAGATTTATCAGTGTAAGCATTACGAGCGGCTTATATATTGCAAACTCCCCACTGGTTCAATACAGCTCCGGTTACTCAGTACTTAATATTGTAGAGTCAAAATAAACAGCTGTGTCTATGCGATGTACCTGCAACATTAAACACATATTTTAGGTTCCCCGGAGCCCCATATTTAAGCTTGTTTGTGGGATTATGGTGAAGATAAAGATGTTAAATCTTTATGTATAGACATTGTAGAAGTGGATTTTCTTGGAGATACAACCAGCTGTTTGTACAGATACCTACACGTGTTCTACATATTGAAGATAAACCCATTTGCAGCTAAGCAGCACAGCATATTGGTAACTAATAAAAAAAATGAAAGAAACATGGTGTATGGAGACAGGAACATTAATTTAATGGGCAGTTAAATCTACTTCATACGAAAAATGATACATTTTAAAAATGCAAACGCTTTTTAGAAACTTCTTCAGTTTTCTTTAACTAGAAACATTTTTTAAGCAGTTTTTGTAATAAAATGAAAGAGGAAAAAAATACATTGACCCATTGACCCCAACTGAGGGCATTACTAGACTGCTATGATAATGATAATAATCTAGTGGTCGTAATGTTGTCTGGTTTGATGGCATCATACAAGGGTTCTATTTTTTTTACCAGCCATTAATTGGACATTGCTATATGTGTGGCCAGCTTCGCACAGGACAGGAAGAGGTACTTACATCTGCTTGGCTAATGTTAAATGTTACATTAAAACCCAATTCTTAGTTTGGTCAAGGAGTGTTATTTGCTTATTTATGTAATATCCTTTACTATTGCTTATTTGTGATCCCGCAATGCCAAAAAGAGAAACTATTATTCTTACATAGTTTTGTTTTCTGAACGGTTTTCCTTGGCAATATAGTGTATTGTTTTATGTTTTGATAGCATTATAATTAGACTAAGGGAGCTTTCTATAATTTGCTATGATTATGATTATTTCTGTTCTATCAGCTAGGCGGAGGAGAAACCCATTCGTGATGATGTTATCATTAAAATAGCCACAAATATTAATAATATAAATGATTAAGTATGAATTTTTTTCTTTTTTTTTTCATGCTTCCTTCTAAATGTTTGTACCCATGTATGGTAGCATATATTTTAAAAATGTGTGTGTATTGCCTGGGAAAAGGCAGTACATTTCCAAATTATAGCTTTAAAGTAAGTTTGTTTGTATTGGGTAACATGTTTTTATGGTAAAGGAGGGAGCTAATATAATTGAACCATGATCGCATACCTTGAGAAGCTCTTCAAAGCGAACTTGGTGTGCCTCCATTTCCTTTTCTGCAGCCTCGTGCCACTTCAGCTTCCGCAGGATATTTGTTGGGTCCCGGTAAGACTCATCGAGTGCAATCTTGTACTTCTCCTCCATCCACATCAGCAGCTCAGCCGCATCACGATTAAATTCCTAAAAAAAAAAAATGAAATTTTTAGTGGCAAGAATTCTAATAGCACAATAAATCCACCCATATGGCGGGGGAAGAATTTTATCCATGCAAAAGTGGATCAGTGTACTGCAAAATATAAATATTATATATACACATATGTTACAGTACACTGATAGGAGCATCTTTATGCCATTTGGTTCACAGATCAAGTGAGAAAAAGTAACCAATAGTGGGGGGAAACAGGAAAAGCAGTTAAAAAAATATTTTAGAGAGAAAGAAAGAGAGAGAGAGAGAGAGAGCTCTCTTCGGCACAACACTACCAACTTTCTCCCTTTCCTCTATTTCTATAAGTTCTGACCACAAGTAAAAGGCCATAGGCCTGAATTTGTGGGAGGTGATTTCCCTATATAAACTCTACCCCCCTACTTACCTGTGCCGTTTCCTGTTCTACTATCTTATTATTGTGAATAAAATAAACAACCATTCAGTGGCTGTCCCCTAGTCTTCAATCATTTTTTTTTTTGCCATGGGTGGTCCTCGAAACCATGAAACAAACAAAATTGCTCAGAGTTAGGAATCTCAGACTAGTTACTAATCACCCAAAATTCACACGATACAGGTGTCACAGGAGATGGGACTCCTTGTACATGTTCCCTTATTTGTACTTTGTCTGATATCCCCCTGCATTTGAATGTAATCACTACCAAATAATTGTTCCCTTGTGTTCGGCTATCCGTTACCTTATGTGTGACTATGTGTGATCCTCCTTGTTAACACCTCGTAATCACCGACCACCCCTGGCTGTTAACCACAAACGAGCAATCACCTCAAGTGCTTCCCTGGTGGGCCGCCATTCGCATATACGAACAAACGTATATCTTGTCTCCCGAATGCAGGCAGTGGTACATGGCCATCCACGGCATGGATCTCTGAGTCGGCTATGCAAACTCGCGAACCCCGCGGAAACTTGTAGCCCTGCCCGTTCGACTTTCCGACTAGCTAGGAGAACGGCGTTCGAGAGTAAGAAACTACCGAATAAGGGAAGCATTCTGTAATGGATCGTCTGGCACCCCGACTGGGTACCTCCGTTGAAGGATGCTCCTAGCGCTTCCTGAGGACTCCAAGCACTGCAGCAGACACTACAATCACCGAACCGGAGAAACATATAAATTCTCTCAAGCATATGAATGCTGTATACAGCCGAATAGGAAAAACCATGCGAATAGGTTTACACTCCTAGCAGTCAAACTGGAACAGCATACAATAAATCCTCCCCCAATAATGAGATGACACTTCACTTTGAGGGTTAAGCAGGAACTGGCTGTACTGGCACATACAGTCTCTTTTATTCCCAATCCAAAAACATAGTACAGCCCACAGGGTTTTACAGAACAACCAATCAATCCGTACAATACACACAGACACTCCCATACAAAATCCTCCCCTCTGCCTGTGATATGATTACTGAACACAATGTGTAATCTCATTATCACAGGCAGAGGAATACAGTTTTTTTCACAATATTTATAACTTTGAAAGTATGCATCACATTCACATAGTAAGAATCAGCATACTCCAAATACAAACATATGTCAAAATCATCCAAATTGGTCCATTGGTTCAAAAGGTAGATCGAAGTCCTTTGTGACCAAATGAAGCATGGCTTTCCTGCCCAAAACCAGTTCCACAGAGTCTTCTATCCTGGAGATAATTGCGAAGTAATCCAATTTTCTCCAAGGACAGAGGCAAAACTCCATTAAGCACATGGCAGTAAAAAGACAGTAAAATACAATAAAATACACAAGGTTATATTTATTACATAAAATACAGACATTCTACCTATCCCCAGATAGCTTAGATCTGAGCGCACCTTATTACCGGATGGCGCTCAGATCACATACATACAGTTCAATCGCCATGGAGCCAAAGTCTTTCATACAGTCTTTCAGTATACGGCTGGGCTCCATGGCATAGCTATCTGGGGTAGCATGGCTTTAACAGTCCGCAGAAAAGCACAAACCAGCCTTTCTGCAGGGAAAAAGAACAGGGGCCATAGTCTAAAGGCAAGAGGCGGGCAAGCAGCCCCCTCCAAGGACATGTGGCTAGGTCGGTTTCGCCACACATTCATTTCTTAAAAGCCAGGGGATGCGTTCATCTACTCAATACGGTTGTGTCCATTATATTGGGGAAACTCTACACAGTGATAACACTATCACCATATTCAGCACATCTGGAACTAGGACTAGTGGAGGATTGAAGGAATAACATCAATAGACTAGCGAACCCCTGACAACAAATCTTTCATGTAGTATAGCTCTCCCTCTATGCCTGCAAAGTAATGCCATTTAACCCCTTAAGGACACATGACATGTGTGACATGTCATAATTCCATTTTATTCCAGAAGTTTGGTCCTTAAGGGGTTAAATATCAGTACAAATTGTTCTTATAAGCAGAAACTCTATCATAAATCCACGATGGTAGACGTTCAGTTATAGTGCAGACTTGGTGCACAGTGAGTGTTGCCCATATAATGAATAGACATACTAACACAAAACACGGCTGTCCAAACAGGCATCTCACAGGCGTTATTGCAGATACTCATAAAAGTCAGAGATTATACCGTGTTACTTTCACCAGGACAGTATTTAGGGTTATGGACTGCCGACTACTGATGGTCACATTTTGGCACACATACTGATAAACATGAATCATCATAAAAAATATAGATATAAAACAAAAGTATAACCACCTACCTGAAGTCTCAGGGAATCCAGTAAGCATTTTTGTCTTTTCTCACTTTTACGCATTATATCACCAAGCCTTTTCTGTGTGTCATATACTCTTTGCTTTATCCTGCAGAGAGATTGTTTTATAATCATCGACATACAAATCCCACAGAACGAACATCACAAATCAGCCACTAACATCAAACATTAATGACTTGGGTACATCCTCGAATGATATATAGAACATAAAAGATCAAGCACACACACTCACTTATTATTGTTGTTTTTTTTTAACACCTGACCAATGCAAAAATAATGGGGGTTTAGTTACATTATATGATCATACATTGCGTAAGCCTGCCATAATGTCAATGTTCCCCATTTTTGGCAGGTCCTACTCTAACAGCCTAATGTCTGCTCTTATGAAATGAACCCACTGAATCCTTCCTCCTGGGACTCTCACAGTGCAAGGTTAAAGAGGGCCCTGGATTGAGGCACCTGTGACAGGGAGGGGTGAAAAAACGGGGAGTTGGCCTGGACTCCCAAATATATAAAAACCACATACACACAGTACTGAATGTTACGAAATACACCTTCACAAACACAGGTCTATATTTGAATAATACTTAGAATATCCATACAAACTATGCATTCTTACAAGCTGCTGGCAAAGTGTTCATCTTGGATCAGACTTTCCCCGTGGTCTTGGAGAATATCCACTCGGTTCTCCAACGTGGCAAGCAGTTTTACAAATTGTTCGTGTCTGTTTACAAGGCTTTGAACGGTGTCCAGTTGATCCTAGCAAAATCAATATACATATACTACAGTACACAGCCATTGACAAGAATAAAGTGCAGATTGTATTCATCACAAGGGATTTCAAATTGTTTAATAATCAGTCTGTCCCTGGTGCCCCCCAATTACAAGTGGGCTACCTATTTTTGAATAGTTTGACTTCTTATCTGGGCTCCAATCACGCACAGACACCACTCCACACTTTAACTACTAATCAAGGCCGCCATCAGGGCATGACAACCATAACAGTTGTCATGGGCCCGGCGGTCCTGGGGGGCCCCGAGCCCCACATACTGCTGCAGTAAGTAATGGCTGAGCTGGGGAGTTAATCTCCCCAGCCAGCCTGCACTCAGCAAGGGGCCCGCACAGCCGTCCGCGGGCCCCTGCTGCTACTAATCATGTCCTCCGTGCAGGGCACACTGAGGGACAGCTATAGGGCCCTCCCAAAGACCCCACTAGGCTGCCCCTCAGTGTGCCTGTCTCCAAACACAGCCTCACTGAGCTGCCTGTAACTGCTCAGGGCAGCTCCCTGCAGCTGGTTCTGCAGGAAGTGACATCACCAGTCACAGTGCAGAGTGAGCTGTGCGGAGCTGCCCTGAGCAGACTTACAGGCAGCGTGTCAGCATTGTGAGGTTCCTTCAGAAGAGGACCCCCCTGCTCCCACTGCATCCCCTATCCACCTTACCCCCCTTGCTCCCACTGCATCCCCTACCCCCCTTGCTCCCACTGCACCCCCTACCCCCCTGCTCCCACTGCACCCCCTATCCCCCTGCTCCCACTGCATCCCCTATGCCCCCTGCTCCCACTGCATCCCCTATGCCCCCTGCTCCCACTGCATCCCCTATGCCCCCTGCTCCCACTGCATCCCCTACCCCCCTGCTCCCACTGCATCCCCCTACCCCCCTGCTCCCACTGCATCCCCCTACCCCCTGCTCCCACTGCATCCCCCTACCCCCCTGCTCCCACTGCATCCCCCTACCCCCTTGCTCCCACTGCATCCCCTACCCCCGTGCTCTCACTGCATCCCCTACCCCCCTGCTCCCACTGCATATCCCCTACCCCCCTGCTCCCACTGCATCCCCTACCCCCCCTTGCTCCCACTGCATCCCCTACCCCCCTGCTCCCACTGCATCCCCTACCCCCCTTCTCCCACTGCATCCCCTACCCCCCTTCTCCCACTGCATCCCCTACCCCCCCTGCTCCCACTGCACCCCCTACCCCCCTGCTCTCACTGCATCCCCTACCCCCCTGCTCCCACTGCATCCCCTACCCCCCTGCTCCCACTGCATCCCCTACCCCCATGCTCCCACTGCATCCCCTACCCCCTGCTCCCACTGCATCCCCTACCCCCCTGCTCCCACTGCATCCCCTACCCCCCTGCTCCCACTGCATCCCCTACCCCCCTGCTCCCACTGCATCCCCTACCCCCCCGCTCCCACTGCATCCCCTACCCCCCCGCTCCCACTGCATCCCCTACCCCCCCGCTCCCACTGCATCCCCTACCCCCTGCACTGTGCGCAATGGTAGGGTTTTGGTAGTGGCTAGTGGGCTACCCAACTGCTCCCACTGCAGCTCCTATTACCCTTTGCACCCACTACAGCCTCTATTCCCCCCTGTACACTCTGCAGCCCCTTCCACTCACACCCTTTACAGCCCCTTCCTTTCGGCACCCTCTGCAGTCCCTACCCCTTTGCACGCACAAACATAAAGGGACACTATAGTTACCAGAACAACTACAGCTTAATTTATATTATACAGCTAAATGTAGTTGTTCTGGTGAGTATAGTCTACCACTGCAGGATTTTTGCTGCAAAGACTGCCTTTTCAGAGAAAATGCAGTGTTTACATTGCTGCCTAGAAACACCTAGGCGCTTCCTGTGTCAGTGTTGCAAAATGTGCAGCATTGGCATTCAACATCTCCATGCTCTGCATGTCGACGCTGAACGCTTGTCATAGAGAAGCACATAAATATATATATATATATATATATATATATATATGTGCGCAGAGGGCCCCCTGCTACCTGTACGACGAAGTGGGGGCCCAGCAGCAAACTCTGTCCTCCTTTCCAGCTGCTCTCTGTCTAACTTTCCTGCACCCTGCGGCTGCCAGAGCGTTGCCACGGGTTACTATGGCAACGCTCCGCACAGCACACAGGCCTGTCTCGTGAGATTTAGTCAGAGAGGAGCTGGAAAGGAAGACAATGTGTGCTGCTGGGCCCCCTCTTCAATGTACCGCGGCTGGCTCCCTCCACCATGCCACTGGATCAACAGGAAATGCGATCTCCCCCCTCCCTGGCACAGAAAGAACCAGGGAGGGGGGAATAAAATTGAAATATACACAAATAAATAAATAAAATAATACTCCCCTTCCCCCTATTTTACACACACACACTGAATCCTTACAAGCACACTCTGCACTACACACACACACTACATTCACTCAACACACTCTGCACTACACACACACTACATTCACTCAACACACTCTGCACTACACACACACACTACATTCACTCAACACACTCTGCACTACACACACACTACATTCACTCAACACACTCTGCAAATACACTCTGCACTACACATACACTACATTCACTAAAACACTCTGCACTCACTACAAACACTACATTTACTAAACACACTCTGCACTACACACACACACACACACACTACATTCACTAAACACACTTTGCGCTACAGACACACTACATTCACTATACACATTTTGCTCTACACACACACACACACTACATTCACTATACACATTTTGCACTACACACACACTACATTCACTATACACTCTGCACTACATTCACTATACACTCTGCACTACATTCACTATACACTACATTCACTATACACTCTGCACTACATTCACTATACACTCTGCACTACATTCACTATACACTCTGCACTACATTCACTAAACACACTCTGCACTACACACGCACTACATTCACTAAACACACTTTGTACTACACACACACTACATTCACTATACACACGTTTCACTCACTACAAACACACTACATTCACTACAAACACACTACATCCACTACAAAAACACACACTCTGCATTCACTATACACACACCTGCATTCACTACACACACACTCTGCATCTAATGCATGCATACAAACATTACATACATTACACAAACGTACAATCTGCATCCACTATATACACTGCATCCATGACACACATACTGCATCCACTATACACACTGCATCCACTATACACACTGCATCCATGACACACATACCGCATCCACTATACACATTCTACATCCACTATACACACTGCATCCATGACACACATACCGCATCCACTATACACACACACACTTCATCCTTGTGGGCGGACTCGGGGCTGGCCCCGGGGGCCCAGATCTTGAGCTGTGTCAGGGGCCCTAACATTTCTGATGGCAGCCCTGCTACTAATGCCAGAGAGCAGGCATTAGTAGTTCCATTAGCTCATTGGCTGAGAGTGATCACTCACAGTGGAATACAATTACAATGACCATTACAGCCTTCGGCAGTGGTTATGGTGTTTAGAAGCAGTCTCTGCAATTTGACATGTGCCACCTGGCAGCTTACCAAGCCGGTAGTAAATATGGTGGTGAGCACACAGCACTAATCTCTGTCTGGCTTACAGCAATGCACAGAGAAGAAATTACAGATAACTAAAAAGTTCTTTGACAATTGGGGCAATTTAACTCCTGAGCTTTGATAATGTCCCCAGTCTTCTTTATATAGCACAGGGTCATGGACTTACACCAAGGTCATCCAACTTCAGAAACGTTTCATGGCTGGAAAGGGTTGCATTAATCCTGTCTGCTTCTCGAAGAAATTTTTGTAGCGATAACCCTTGGTCAAGTTTGTCTTTTCTTTCAACCCATAGATCGCCGAGGGTGTTGTACTCCTGAGCAAGCGTTAATAAGGCTTCCTGAACTTCTTCTGGACTATTGGAGTCATGTTGCAGTGCTGCTTGGCCCATTTTCTGGAGTTCAATTATTCTACAACATATTTTAGATTTGTTAGAATTTCTACATCCAAGGGCTAGTATCTAATCATTAAATTAGTTCTTTCAAGGTTAACCAGCGTATCTAGAAATTAGATTTGTAAATTAGTGTAACTCTAAAGCATATTCCTTTCACAAAATGATTCATGAAATGGTAAATTGTTGGGAATTTAAAGTGTCAACATTTGAGGCCACAGTTGGCTACGTTTTTATTTCAGTCGAATATTTATCCCAAAAAGTACAAGGCACAGATATAATTATCTCCATATTTACACAATTTTAAATCGCGATTCGTTAAAAGTGACAACCGATGGATAATGGGGTTAAGGAGGTACAAAAGTGAAAGGCATAGGATTCTTAGAAGTGACCTTTTCTCACCAACAGTGGTGATATATGCTTGCGCACAGTAGTTTTTCAATTCATACCTGGCTTTATTTGAATAATTCCTGTTGAACTTTACCAAGTAAATTTCACGCTATAGAATTAAAAATGCAAAATGCCCCCCCACCCCCCCCCCCCCAAAAAAAAGGTCTCACAATCGCTCTCCTAAAAGCAGATTTGTTTATTTTGCTGCACTTCCTGTAGGAGGTGAAAGGAGTCGCCTCGAGGAAAACTTTCACCCATCCTCTTACCGTTCTGTCTGTCCCTGGATCTCTCTAAGCAAGTACTGATGGTCTCTTAGAAGCTGCTCTGCTGAAGCCACATCGGTGCCCATTTCATCACTTTTCAACTTCTCCTGCATGTCCTGCACCCACAGGAGCTGCCTGCGGCTGTCTTGCAGGAATATTTTCCGCTCTTTGGCTTCACGTAATATTTCTTTCTTTTCGTTGGCCTGCTCTTTCATCTTCCCAAGAAGTCTTTCCATCTCTTCTATTTGCTTCCTGATTGCCAAGCTCTCTTGAGGGTTTGAATCTCTGAGCCTAAAAACATGAAAAAGTAACAATTTCATAAACATGAATTTCTAAATGAATAACAATATAAAAAAAATGTGTTTTAGTTTATTACTAACAAATGTTTAAAACTAAAAAAAATTCTTAAATGTCTTTTATTCTATTATTCAGCATTGGCTGATTTACATTTAACAATCCTGGTATTATTTGTAAAAAGTTTTATATCCAGGCTTTGTTTCCATTACTTACGATTCTTCCACACTCTTCAAGTAGGCAATCTTTCTCTCCAGCGCCTGGATGTCCCTTTCGTGGGCATTTAGCTCACGTTCCTCAGACTCTAGGTTTCCAGAACCAGTCGTTGGCTTGGAAGCCTCAAGCTCCTTCAACTTCTCTTGCATTAGAATCTCTGTGTTTTGACAGTTCTGGAGGAAAGTCTTGACATCTGCTAAACCGATCAGTTCTTCACCTTTCTTTTCTTTCAAAACCTCGAGACGATCCCAGCTAAAAATAAAATGACAAGGATTCCATCTTAAAACGTGGATCTACTTTACGCTTTGAACTTAAGTAAAGCATGATCATTCAGATATTATTCCAGAACCCCCCAAAAATAAGAAAATCATTCAGCTGAGTTATCAAATAACTGCCTTCATTGTTTAAAATGGAACTCTGGGATGAGGAACAATGGGCATGGACAATTGGAGATAGGTTGAGTGTCGTCCAATGAAAAACATTTACCGTAACAAGGCCTAGAAAGGTATAGATCTCCACTGCCAATACTAGTGTAAGTTCCGGAAATAAATTTCATACCTCTTACTAATGGACCTCTGGTAGTTCAATATTTCGTCCTTCATTTCGGGAGCTATGTTGACCAATTCCTTGGCTAGACTATTAATCTTATCTAGACGTGCTTTCCCAGCTGCTAAATCAGTCAAGAAATTCTGGAAAAAAATGCCCATGTAGAATTGTAACAGGACTGCAAAAAGTAACTGTGGCATATATAGACATGGTGGGCAACAGCACAAATGTAAAGAATAGATACAAATGAATCTGGTAAAGAATTAGTGATTTGTTGCCAATTATAGCACAGTAATATTTTACACACATACACCAGAACAGCTTTAGTTACCTATTCCGATCTTGACATTTTTAAATCTAATAAAGTCTCCAGTTTTACCAACCACCACACAGGTTACATATATTTTACATTTTTGTAATAGAGGAGTGAGTTGTTCTTGTGAAACTCCATGCTGGTTTTGACAGGGGTTGCGATAAACCGAGTGGGCTAGAGATATGTAGATACGTTATATGCCAGACGACCCAGTAATAAATTCTATAAACTCAGTATAAAAAGGAGGAGGGTAAAAGGAACAGTTTGTTCCACAGAAGGGAAATTAAATGGACAGTCTGGGCACCAATACCCCTTTAATGCATTTCATGGATTATGGCCTCCTTAATATGCTGTATTTTCTGCATGTTCAAATCTTTTTGCACACAAAAAAAAAAGGATATTTTGCAGAATTCTGCACTATAAACCTGCCTCCTTGGCCATGCCCACTCATGCCAGAAAAAAACTCCTTATCAAAAGGTATGTACAGATTCTCAGCCCCAGCAGCACTTAGAGAGCTTATTTTAATTCACAACCTGGTTGCAGACAGTCAAAGAAACTATACACATGTAGTAATATCCTTACTATATGTCTCCCTTATTGGCGGAACTATGGTGGTCGCAGGGGTCACAGCTGCGACCAGGCCCACCACTCCAGGGGGCCCTATTTGACCGCAGTGCCTGCTGCCATGTGTTGCGCCCCTGGCCGTGTGGTAGAACAGCCGGGGCGCATTGAAGGGGTCCATCGGGCTGTCCATGCGGTTAGGGCCACCCGATGTAAATTAATTTGCAGGGGGCCCAGTCAGCGCTGTAGCGCTTTAACAGCGTGACCAGGCCCCCTGAGATGATATCACAGCTGGGAGGAAGTGACTGCCCCGGTCACTCCTCCCAGCTTACACACAGCACCACGAGGGAACTCTGACTCCCATCAGGCTGAGCCACTACTGGACCCCAGGTAGTCACCTTCCTGTACCTAAAAGTTAGGAAACAGGAGGGTGACTAACATTTTGGATATATGTGTGTTTGTATGTATGTTTGTATGTGTTTTTGTGTATGTGTGTCTGTATGAATGTTTCTCTGTATGTGTGTCAGTATGTGTGTCTATATGTGTGTTTGTATGTATGTGTCTGTATGTATGTGTGTGTCTGTATGTGTGTTTGTATGTATGTGTCTGTATGTATGTGTGTGTCTGTGTCTATGTGTGTGTCTGCATGTGTATCTATTTGTCTGCATATGTAGGCAGGCAATGTATGGGAGGGTAGACGTATAGGGGGGGCCCAAGGGCAGTTTTCGCACCGGGTCCCAGTGGTTTCTGGTTATGCCTCTGGTCTCCCTGAGTGTAATCTCCCTCTAATGCAGGTTGCTTTGTTGTTCAGATCATTCAGTTCTGTCAGTGGCTGAGCTGTGTACATACACTGATATGGAAGTGTATTTCTGGAGTAAGGAGGCGTGGCTAAGGAGGCAGGCTTATGGTGCAACATTCTATAAAGATTAGATCATGTGAAAAATACAGCATATTCAATGCAATAAAGTTGTATTGGTTCCCTGAGCTTCCTTTAAACAGAACAGACTTTATTAAGTTTAGAGTAATGGGCCAGATATCCTGAGCAATATTGCCGTCTGTAGCAAAACATGGGAGGGTAATATAGGACTTTCCATGATCCGATCACCATCCACCCCAACATACATCAGCCAATAATGGCAGAGGTACAGTACTTATGGCACTGGGACTTCAATAGACACATTAGACCATTGCCAACAAAATGCAACAGTCTACACAAAGTCCCTATAATGTTCTGTAAATATATTTAAACCTCCTGTATTTAGAATGAATCTGATACCTCATATTTTAGCTGCATGACTTCTACATTGTCAGGATTTGGTTGGAGCGTCTGAAAGATTGTCTCTTTGTCATCCATCCAGGACTGGAATTCTCCGCACAAGCTATAGAACTGGTAGAGTCGGACCATGTCTTCCAGAGCTTTCTTCCTTCTCTAGAAAAGATCATTATTAATAACATCTGTAGTATTAATCTATCAGGATTATTCACTAAGATATTGAAGTATAAACACACCAGCCAGAGGGTTAGCAAAATAAGGGACCCATTAAAATATAATACTTTATTGAGAACAAGCTGGCTGATTCCCATTGTTATCTAACAACAACGTTACCTTCAGCTGCTCCAATGTATGAAAAGATCAAGTAACTAATTCTGATCCTGGTACTGGTGGTTAGACTATAACCGATAAAAGAATGCCAGCGAAAATAAAAGTAAGCCAAACGAGTGCCTGACACACGTTTCCAACAATAGTTTTTTTGTAAATTTCTTTTTATCAAGGGTAGTTTTAGATATTTTTTTTTTTATAAATTAACAATAGACAATATGGGACACTTCAGTAAATATGGACACGCGGGTCCTAATGTGCACATTTATGGGCGGCACATTTTGGGGGGCAGCCACCTCAGGGCCCCCCAGGCTGGCAGCGGTGCACACCGCAGTGATGCCAGAGCCAGAATATGACGTCATATTCCGGCTCCGCCATATTTTGGGGGGCAGCCACCTCAGGGCCCCCCAGGCTGGCAGCGGCGCGCACCGCAGTGATGCCAGAGCCGGAATATGACGTCATATTCCGGCTCCGCCATAACTACGCGGCGCACAAGGAAGCTGAGCAGAGAGCTCTGTGGAAAGTGCTCCCTCGCTGACAGCACTGATCGCCCGCCCGGGGTCCAGTAGCCCCACTGGACCCCAAGGAACGTGTTATTCCAAAGGTAAGGAGGCTGGGGGGATTGAGTTTTGTCATGCCTAGGGCATCTGCCTAGGGCATCTGCCTAGGACTCTGCTTACACTGCATGTAAGCAGAGTAAATATGAAAACACCACATAGATTTCATATGATAAGCGTTGCTTGTGGCATGTACATCCGGAACGTTTCTTACAAGGCAAATGAAGAAATGACTACGAATTAAAAAATAACTTACCTTAGCCAGCTCTTGAAGGTTTTCATAGGAGGATTCTATGGATTTTTGGAAACCTAGGATGTTTTCGGGTTCCATCTGAGAGTCCTGTTCATGCTGGTCAGCCTTGCCATAACTTAGTGGTGTGTAGCTTCTCTTCAAAGGTCTGCTTTTCTCCTGAGTGATCATTGCAATGACCGGTTTGTTTTCAGCTTGCTGTACATAAGATACACAGACAGACATACACATCACTTCCAAGAACCTGTAATTTGCATATATGAGCATAATAGCTCCCAAAATTCCATAGTGTAGGAAATGGTAAGTTTTAGTCTCAGTTTGAAGAATGTCCAGCTTAGTTGAATTTTTTTTTTTTTTTTTTTTTCAAAACATGTTTTTAAACATGAAATAACCCCGAATGGTTCATACCAATCAACACAGCCTCAATGTGAAGTCATAAGAGAACTTTTAATCAGGAATTCTCAAAAAATAAAGACCGTCCACCAAAAAAATGGACATTTTGATAAATTCTCCCAAGGAAGAGAGATACAATAACCAACCAGACAGTCTAACGTTTCACATACTGGATAGCAAGACAGTCTGGGCAGGGTTTACAAAGTATTGAGCCTAATTGAACGATATTTAGTGAAATGCTATCATGTAAGTTATATTTATTATGAGTGGTTACATTAAGTTCTTCTACATTGTATGTATTGTATTCTCTCCTTGTTCGTGTTATAGTTATAACAACCTCCATAGAATTTGATAATGTAGGTTTAGGATTTTTTTATTTTGCTCTTTTTATATACCTTTATTAAGCTCGATTTCAAAAAAATTAAACCAACAATTTACAAGAAAGTGTTGTAAACAAAGAGTAAAATGATCAAATGATTGTGACGTACCGTTGGTATTTTGCTCGCCACGATATGAGCTTGGTCTCCGAGTCGTCTCACTTCCGTTGCGTAGGCAGCAATGTCTTTTTCCAGTCGCAGGTGGCGTTGCAGTATTGATTCCACACTGGATTCATCTTTGCCGTAGTCCTTGCTATTTACAAGGGGCAGGTGATCTCTCAGCCACGAGTCCGCTTCCCCGGCATCAGCAAAGTACTAATTAATAATAATTAACAAAGACACAGGTACTAACATTAATGTTAATTAACACATTAAACAGAAAACTAAAAATGTTTCCATTGTTAGAAGCTCCTACAAAACATGAAGGGTAAGTAACAAGTTTTCTAACAGAAATTATTCTTGAACCACTGAGAATTCTGTTATCTGAGATGGAGAGCAGTTTGTTAACTCAGGTGATCTCAGTTATAACTTGGATAACGATCAGGTGATGGTGCACTGGACTTACAGAGAAAATTACCCAGATGTGACCGATACATTCACTACTCAAGGCTAGTCATCAATGTACCTTGTGTCACGTTCAGCTGGGTCACAGCTTATTACTAACTGGCAAAGCTTTCACTCAATACAACGGAGTCTCTGGCAAGGAATGACTAAACCAGACTTAACGAAAAAGGTTAATTCACATGTGATGGAATATCTTTGGTAAATTTACAGGTAAGCAACAATAATCATACAGATAAATCCCACGTTTCATTCTAAGGTAAAGCTATGATTTAGACCAAGGGCTGGGTACTAAATATTTATTACCTGTTTGATGAGTAGCGCCAATTCCAGACGACTTTTATATCTTTTCACCTCATCTTGAAGCAGCTGCCATTGTTTCTGAATGTTATCAATCTTCATTTCAATGTCCGCGTGGTCGGTGTGGCTTTTTTGGCAAAGCTCCCTTCCATTCCTCACCACCTTGGTCAATATCGGCTGGCGAGAATACATCTCTGCTTCCAAAGCCTAGAGACATAACGAAAATAGCCGTTATCTGAACATTAACAGTCAGTATGAATCCTAGCACAACAAACTCAAGGAAAATATTTTAACGAAGGGCTTCCATAAATCCATACATTGTTTTGTGCTTGTTTAGTTTTTTTATGGCAAAGAGATGATATAGATCACTTAATTGGCTGACAAACAAACTGAAACGAAAACTATAATAAGATGAAAGAAAACTAACGTAATTATTTATTACAGTGATATTTTACTCAAAATCACAGCATTTCATAGAAAAATATGTTTAAGGTAATGGTTGCGTCCTTATATTGGAGAAACCTGGAGAAAGTAACCTGTAAAATATTTATGAATAGAGAATATGTGTAAGAGATAAGCATAATATTCAGCAGGAAGTAATACTTTATTTTATTACTCGCATTTACAAAGCACCAACATATTCCGCAGAGCTGTACAATAAGAGGAGTACGTACAATATACACAGACTCTGCCCTGCCTGTGAGTTGAAATTTAGCCATTGCAGCACATTTATACAAAGTGCATAGTAAGATAGCCTGTGAGCTTACAATCTAAAGGATATAATGGGGATTTGAGACAAGACGTAGCATTACAGATTATTTATGTTTACCTTGTGCTTCTGTATGGATGCTGTAATGTGGCTAAGGTCTCTCCCAGGGTCCGCCATCCTCAGCACCTGCCATTTCTCATAAATCCAAGCCTCTTCTTCTCCGCAATCCCGGTAAAAAACAAACAGCTTCAACATCTCCTCGAGCTGTGACCGTCTGAGGATAATGAAAAAGTGTAAGACAGTATAATAAATCGTCCTGGTTATAATCTGTTTAATCATGTATTTAGCAAGAAAATCTCATGACAAACTGTTTTTTTAACAGTGAAACGTGTAAAAAAAGCATACTAGTGGATTGTTGACCTATCTGAAGAAACGTGGAGATTTGTTGACCGAATACTTGAATATTATTAATATTAATAACGTTACCGGGATTTGCTGAGGGAGACCAGGCTCTGATACAGCTGATTGAGATTTTTCATCTTTGTTTCTAGGACGTCCACGTTGCCTTTACCCAGAGGGATTTTGTCTGCCCTGCTTAAAATCTGCCGAACTCGTTCACCATATGACAAGATTTGTGACTCATTTAGGCTGTGCTTCTGCAGGAGGTCTTCCACCTCAGGGAGCTGCTTCCCAAAGTCTTTAGAACCAACTAAAACCTGATTGTAAAACAAATACAGGTGCTTCATACCTTACATTAAGACCATAAGATGCTCACAGTTTGGTTGGTACATTGGAATGCTTATATTATTAGTCATATTATTAGGCTGTAACTAACAATGTGTGTCCCGTGGATCCCAGCCCCATACATACTAAATGTTCCAGGGGGATCCCAATGCCCTAAAGCTGGGACATGACCCTGTACCAATATGCTCAACTAGTGTGTGACATCAAGGACATTTCTGGAACCACTCTCAAATCAAGGGGAACAGCCACTGTTTGACCCAAGCCCATCTTTCGAAAGACAGGGTACTACAAGGGGGCTGTAAATTATCTGGGAGAGAGGGCAATCCCCAGGAGTCTGCAATAACAATGCAGTTGCTCTAGATACTCTGGCTATTTAGGTAACTCATGGGACATACACATCCAACTTACATTAGCTTCTCTAGAGGGGTAGGGGGTAGAATATGCCTTCAACCAGTGCCTCTAAGCACTATTCTATTCTTAACTAAATTATGATGTGTGCATTGTCAACTTCTTGACACACCACAAGCTGCTCATCCAAAAAAACTGCATTATTCTGGCTGTCTACATCTCAGGACACAGGAACAGTTAAAGGCAATGCCAGAAATACTGTGAATATGGCAATATGTAATGTAGCTCATACAGTGCATTATGTGTTATTAGAACTTTCACTTTGGACAATGTGGGGGGATGGGTGTCTTTATTACAAACCTGTAAAAGTAACAATTACCTGCATGGCTTTTAATTCATCGGTGACACTATCAACATCCATCAATAAGACCAGCAGCTGCCTCTTTTCCCCAAGGAAATCTTTGTGTTTTCTCAGGAGCTCCATAAGTTCACGCCACCCTCTTGATAAGTCTTGTTGCCTGTAAGAGAATAATTAATCTCCAAACAAAAATAGAAAGAACAATGGTTTATAAATTCTGAAAAGTAACATGTAGCTTTGTAAAGAGTCAAATGGATGCTCCGAGCTAGAGTTGAACTTCCACTTTTTAATCTAGATCCGTACGATGGATGCAACATGCCATAAGACCTCCCTAGTCCTAATTTATCCGGCAAACTTACTTTTTTAGAATTTCTGCCTTCTTAAAATAATTCTCTTTCTCTAGAATGGCCGCGATCTCTGCGAGTGTCGTGAAGCGCTGTTCACGAGGAAGTACATCAGCTTCGATTGCCTCCAGCTTTTTGGTTGCAGCTTCCACTTGTGAGATGTTGTTAGGTCGAAAGTCTTGGCGCTCAATGACCTGCTTCATATCTTGTAGGTAAGTTCCCCTAAGGTATGCTTTCTTGTGAAACATCTGAGCCAACTGCTCCAGACGTTCAAGCCGCAGCATCTCCCCCTGAAGAGCTTTCTCGCGCTCATGCTCTGCTTTTTCCAAGACGGCCCAATACCTCTCCACATCACTCAGAGTCTTCCCTTCTGGTGGAAAGTATGGACGGAGATTGTTTCCCCGCAGCTTGGTTCGGATATTAAAGAAATGTGCTTCAATTAAACCCCTTTCTTGGTACTTTGGAGGTTTCTCAACTGTGCGAAAGGTCTTAAACTTGACCATGAGTTGCAGTAACTCTGTTATGGTGTTAGGGAACTGACGATTATTTAACTCCACCACTTTCTGCTGGATCCATTTGAGGAGGTCAGATATCATGGACTCATACTGGAACTTTAGGTTTTCAATCTCAAGTACCAGGGACATAATCTGTGGAAATGTAATTAAAACATTTTTTTTGTTAAAAAACACATTTTCAGATGCAATAAGACTATTAGGTGTGCTCTGATATTAAATAAAAAGTGCAACTGATTCGAAACTTAAAACACAGATGACATGGAAAACGTGGGTACTGTCTGAAATTTGAAATTCGCTTTGATTTAACTCTAAATTAATGAAATATGGTTCCCTAATGAATTCTTCCCTAATGTGAGAATTCATGGTGAATGCAATGTAAATTTCAAACTTAAAAGTTGACTCCAACCAAAAAACAGTCTTAAGTTTAAGGTGTAACCCTTCCTAACCTGATCTGACTCCCCAAACTGGGACAAAAAAAAAAACACAAACCAAAAAACGCTAAAAGTTACCTCAACCCAGCGCCAAGGACTAGTTCCCTCAATCCGATCTTCCACTGCCGACATGGGAGGTCAGGGAGGGTGTACTGAGGAAAGGATGCAGGTGGCATGGAGGGAGGGTGGCCATGCTGCCATTGACTATGTTACCAGCATGCATTGCTCCAATTTTGCACAGGAGTAATATTAACCAATGATGTAGAATGTCACTGCTGGAGGTGGAGTTACGTGAAATGGGGCACATACAGACTCCAGCCACCATGACTACTTCAAACCGCTGGTCAAGTGGTCATGGTGCTTGAAATAACCTTAAAGGTCAAAATAGAGAATTTTTTAAGTATGGCTATTTTGATCTTTAAGGGTTATTTATATCAAGGCACCTTTCAGCTAGGCTGGCCTTAAATTTGAAATTCACCTTCAAGTCTCAGTTTAATAAACAACGCTGAAACACTTGTCCAAAATGGGGGGAGGGGGGAGCATTATTTATTTTGTTATTTTCACCAAGCACACAAGACAAAAAGTTTTGTTACATTAATATAGTGTATAACCATAACTCGGACAATGATCTATACTTTTTTTTTTTTTTTTAAATAGATATCAAACTGATTGGGAAGATTAGATAGGTAGGTAGATAGACAGACAGACACACAGCTAGGAATCTGTATGGGAAATGCGAGAGATTCATTAAATCGCATATACATGATGCAAGTGAGGCTACTTAAACTCCGACCCCCTAGATATTGCTGAACTACAACACCCATGATTCTTTGGGCATCTCTTGTGTACAAAGAATTCTGGGAGATGTAGGCCATCAACATCTGAGGGGCCAGAGTTTGAGATCCCTGATGCAGGTAATTAACAAAAACAGCACAAGTTACGTTTATGCAATCACTAAAACTACTTATAGACAGTCAGGGACAGTGGCAGTGACATACATACCAGGGTCGCAGGGGTCGCGACTGCGACCGGGCCCGGCCCACCAGGGGGCCCGGCCGCCCCTGCGACCCGGTATGTATGTCACTTGGCCAGCCTCTTCTCCTGGGGGGCCCAGGAGCCGGCCACCTCCGGGCCCCCCGAGGCTGGCCCTGCGGTCACCCGGCTGGCCGGTCCTGCGGGCGCGCGAGGGAGCACTCTCCCCTGAGTGCTTCCTCTTCAGCTCCCTCGCGCACCCCAATGATACCGGAGCCGGAAGCGCCGGTATCAGTACGCGGCGCGCGAGGGAGCTGAAGAGGAAGCACTCAGGGGAGAGTGCTCCCTCGCGCGCCCGCCTGCTTGCCTGCCTGCCCGCCTGCCCGCCCGGTGACCGGCCCCCCAGGAGCCCAGCAGCACCACTGGACCCCAGGGAATCCCCTCAGGTAGGGAGGCTGGGGGGATTAAATTAAATTTTTTTAAAAATGTGTTAGTGTGTGTGTGTCAGTGTTACTGTGAGTTAGTGTGTGTGTTAGTGTTAGTGTGTGTGCTAGTGTGTTTTTTACTGTGAGTGTTAGTGTGTGTGTTAGTGTTACACACTAACACTCACAGTAACACTAACACACACACTAACACTCACAGTAACACTAACACAAACACTAACACTCAGTGTGTTAGTGTTACTGTGAGTGTTAGTGTGTGTGTTACTGTGAGTGTTAGTGTTACTGTGAGTGTTACTGTGAGTGTTACTGTGAGTGTTAGTGTGTGTGTTACTGTGAGTGTTAGTGTTACTGTGAGTGTTAGTGTGTGTTTTACTGTGAGTGTTAGTGTGTGTGTTAGTGTTACCGTGAGTGTTACTGTGTGTGTGTTAGTGTTACTGTGTGTGTTAGTGTGTGTTTTACTGTGAGTGTTAGTGTGTGTGTGTTAGTGTTACACACTAACACTCACAGTAACACTAACACACACACTAACACTCACAGTGTGTTAGTGTTACTGTGAGTGTTAGTGTGTGTGTTACTGTGAGTGTTAGCGTGTGTGTTAGTGTTACTGTGAGTGTTATCGTGTGTGTTAGTGTTACTGTGAATGTTAGTGTGTTTTACTGTGAGTGTTAGTGTTACTGTGAGTGTTAGTGTGTGTGTTAATGTGAGTGTTAGTGTGTGTGTTAGTGTTACTGTGTGTGTTAGTGTGTTAGTGTTACTGTTAGTGTTAGTGTGTGTGTTAGTGTTACTGTGAGTGTTAGTGTGTAGCACTAACACACACACTAACACTCACAGTAAAACACACTAACACACTAACACTCACAGTAACACACACTAACACACACACTAACACTCACAGTAACACTAACACACACTAACACTCACAGTAAAACACACGCTAACACTCACAGTAACACTAACACACACGCTAACACTCACAGTAACACTAACACACACGCTAACACTCACAGTAACACTAACACACACGCTAACACTCACAGTAACACTAACACACACGCTAACACTCACAGTAACACTAACACACACGCTAACACTCACAGTAACACTAACACACACGCTAACACTCACAGTAACACACACACTAACACACACACTAAGACACACACTAAGACACACACTAACACACACACTAAGACACACACTAACACTCACAGTAACACTAACACACACACTAACACTCACAGTGTGTTAGTGTTACTGTGAGTGTTACTGTGAGTGTTACTGTGAGTGTTAGTGTGTGTGTTAGTGTGTGTGTTAGTGTGTGTGTTAGCGTGTGTGTTAGCGTGTGTGTTAGCGTGTGTGTTAGTGTTACTGTGAGTGTTAGTGTGTGTTTTACTGTGAGTGTTAGTGTGTGTGTTAGTGTTACTGTGAGTGTTAGTGTGTGTGTTACTGTGAGTGTTAGTGTGTGTGTTAGTGTTACTGTGAGTGTTAGTGTGTGTGTTACTGTGAGTGTTAGTGTGTGTTAGTGTTACTGTGTGTGTTAGTGTGTTAGTGTTACTGTGAGTGTTAGTGTGTGTGTTACTGTGAGTGTTACTGTGAGTGTTAGCGTGTGTGTTAGTGTTACTGTGAATGTTAGTGTGTGTGTTAGTGTTACTGTGAGTGTTAGTGTGTGTGTGTTAGTGTTACTGTGAGTGTTACTGTGTGTTAGTGTGAGTGTCAGTGAGTGTGTCTGCTAGTGAGTGTGTTACTGTGTGTGTCTGTTACTGAGTGTGTTTGTATTAGTGAGTCTGTTTGATGTCTGTTAATGAGTATGTTTTGTAAGTGAGTGTGTATGTATGTCTGTCACTAAGTGTGTCTCTGTCAGTAAATGTGTGTGTCTGTTAGCTAGTGTGTATGCGTGTGTTAGCTAGTGTGTATGCGTCTGTTCGTGAGAGTGTGTATGTGCGTGTCTTCAGCACTTACCTTTCTCCAGCGCCGGACTCCCTTGGCGCTGGGGATCCCTCCGCCTCTCAACTCCGAATGCGCATGCACAGCAAGAGCCATGCGCGCATTCAAACCGCCCATAGGAAAGCATTACTCAATGCTTTTCTATGGACGTTCAGTGTCTGAGAATCGCGGAAGCTCCTCTAGAGGCTGGATTAACCCTCAGTGAAACATAGCAGTTTCTCTGAAACTGCTATGCTTTCAGCTGCAGGGTTAAAACTAGAGGGACCTGACACCCAGACCACTTCATCGAGCTGATGTGATCTGGGTGTCTGTAGTGGTCCTTTAAGTGTGTGTGCATCTGCATGCACTGGTGTACATACCGCGGTCGCAGGGGTCGCAGCCCTGCAACCCCTGCGACCAGGTGCCCGCCGCCATGTGTTGCGGCCCCGGCCCGCGCAGAGTAAGCGTGCGGGGGGGGCCCACGGATCAATTTTCGCACCGGGGCCCCATAGGTCATGTGTACGCCACTGGTCAGGGATATTCATTAGAGTGAGAATTATTGGGAATTTAACGCGAATTTCAAAATTAAGGCCAAATCAGTAGAACTGGACACACAGCTGACTTGGAGAATTTTTCCAGCTCTGCTACTTTAGCCTTAACTTTCAAATTCACTTAGAACTCCCTACAATTCTCACTAGTCACACAGGCGTCCACTAAGATCAGAGGACGATGGATCTACATATAGCTACAACATTGAAAATGTATCTTGATAAAAGCCCAATTATCAGACAGTAACATAGTAACACCATTGGTTTATGGGGCCTGCATACATACACTGATTTCTGTTTAGATAATCATTATGTTGCCAGTAGAAGCAATATTTATACATAGTACTACAGTCCTGCTAATGTGTAACTGTCACAATGTGTAGAATTTGTCATTTCGTGTTAATCCCTAATCTCCCTGCGAGCTAGCAGTCACTAATTACCCCTCGCTGTTAGTGTGTCAAGACGTTTGTAAATAGCCCCTCAATAACAGTGTAACTCACCCACCTCTAAGGCAGGGGTGGGCACACCCTGATCCTGAATTATTCTCCCTGCAGTCATATTGTGCCATCTCTGCCAAGTGCTGCTGAGTGATCCCAGTAAATGCATAGAAAGCTTGCAAGTACAATGAGAGGAGGGACACACAGCACTTAATCATTGGCTCCTCCTGCTGACCAGGTCAATGTGTCAGAACCTATTAACAAAAGTAGCAATCTCTGATTGTCTGTGAAACCTAACACAATCATTTCATAGTATTTATTTATTTCCTCCCAAAAGAGAAAACATTTGCACAAAAAAATAGATAGTTACATGATAGCCACAATAGATAGTTACATGATAGCCACAATAGATAGGTACATGATAGCCACAATAGATAGTTACATGATAGCCACAATAGATAGTTACATGATAGCCACAATAGATAGGTACATGATAGCCACAATAGATAGTTACATGATAGCCACAATAGATAGTTACATGATAGCCACAATAGATAGTTACATGATAGCCACAATAGATAGGTACATGATAGCCACAATAGATAGGTACATGATAGCCACAATAGATAGGTACACGATAGCCACAATAGATAGTTACATGATAGCCTCAATAGATAGTTACATGATAGCCACAATAGATAGTTACATGATAGCCACAATAGATAGTTACATGATAGCCACAATAGATAGGTACATGATAGCCACAATAGATAGGTACATGATAGCCACAATAGATAGGTACACGAGAGCCACAATAGATAGTTACATGATAGCCACAATAGATAGGTACACGATAGCCACAATAGATAGGTACATGATAGCCACAATAGATAGGTACATGATAGCCACAATAGATAGTTACATGATAGCCACAATAGATAGGTACATGATAGCCACAATAGATAGGTACATGATAGCCACAATAGATAGGTACATGATAGCCACAATAGATAGGTACATGATAGCCACAATAGATAGGTACATGATAGCCACAATAGATAGGTACATGATAGCCACAATAGATAGGTACATGATAGCCACA